>NW_026851623.1:0-19156 GCF_026571515.1 Ruditapes philippinarum
AAAGAGAGAATTTTTGTTTAGTTCAGTGTAAAGATCGGAATATATTTCACCGATTAAATATATTTCGATCTTGCATTAAACTAAACAAATTTTGCTTTTTATTATATGCAAAAAAACGTTTAAAAAGACATTTTTACCTAGTACTAAATGAAAAGGGCGCCAAATATTAATACAACGTGACGTCATTTACGACGTCACTTAATTAAGTTGGTTTCCAGTACCGTGAACGCTTGTATTTCATTGAAACAACGCAACGGGCTCAAATATTCAAAACAGTGAAATTATCAAATTGATAATTTCACTGTTTCAAACAGTGAAATTACCAGTTTTTATTTCACTGATATATTTCTATAAACCACCGAAAAGCATGTAATAAATTTATTTGTATTGCAGATTATTTAATATTTGCTGATTTTGTAATGAAGTTGAATGAATTTTCCTTTATAGGCAGAAGTGGTCTTACCTCATATTTCGGACGCCCTATTATGGATGGAAAAGAGCAGAATGTCGGGGCGTCATCACCGGCGAAACCTGCCTTACACATGCCCGACCCATTGTCAATAACGACTGCGTATTTCATCTGTATCTTCCATATATTGCTAGACTTCATGTGTTAAGCTGTCTTTAATAAAGTTGGAGTATTTCATGTCAAAATGAAAAAAAATAACCATATCACTAGAACAGGCAGTAAAATGATGATTCAAACAATTTTACCTAGAACACTTGAAAAGAATACTTTGACGGCAAATTCAATCATAATATATTCTTAAGTTGCTAAATACAAACTAAAACATTTGAAATAATAAGAAACTTACATCAAATCAAATAGTACACTTAAATGTCTACATATATACAATGTATATAGTTAATGTTAACTCATGCGTACCTCTTCCTACATGCATACAGATATAAAGATTTAAAAGTGAATGGTAGGTTAACTATACATTACATATATCTTGAAACACTACAAGTTAGAAAGTGTTTTTTTTTGGTAAATATACCAATGCTACTTTTTTGATTCGTCGTTATTAATAAGAACAAGAGCTGTCAATCAGTGCTTGACATAAGTTCAAAACCGACGATACCGACGCCGGGGGTAAGGACAAACGCCGGGGGTAAGGACAATGACTCTCTCTCCCCTATTCTTCGAATAGTCGAGCTAAACAATTATTGTTTATGACCAAGCTTCTGTATTTCCGAAATTAAAGCGTCATAAAATTTTGAAGAGAAGCAGATAAGATATGATTCAGACACATTTGCGATATCCTGTTTTAATTAATGATATAAATTTACGGCCTAACTTAATTTCATTAATGCTGACGTTGAGTTATTTTATATTATCAATACATGTAAACTACTAATAGTGCTTTATACGCTGATATAAATCATTTAACAATTGATATATAATAATTTTAAAACTAATATATTTATGTATGTTTATATACATGTATATGTATTATACTTACTGTAAAATATGTTTACTATCCACTCCGGTGAATAAATAACATACTGATTGCTGTATCTATACCTATTTCGTATACTTCATTTAACATGCTATATATGTATACACACACCTTTATCTGAAATATGTTTGTTTTTTGTACAAATCAATTGGGTACGACTTAAAAAGGAAATCCGTTTGTATATAAATAGCTATTACATGTACATTAATCTATAAATAGAAATTATGGTTTAAAATTGTACAAGGGAAGTAACTATTTGTTTTACATATTCAATCACGGAATCGTCGGTTATTATCTATAATAACCTTATTCGAACTTAAAATGTTGGGACATATATTATATTCAATAATATAAAAACGTTTTTAGACCACCGATCCTAAGCACAATTACGAACACAAATGAAACATGCATGTAGCAGATTTAAAGGCTTTTCATAAACTGAGAATTTAATTGATGCGTTATATATGTTAAGGATAATACTTAAAATATTTACTGTGACTACTTGCTTTTCGTTCCGGTGGATTCAAATATTATATACAGGCCTTAAAGTTTTCTCTGGTTTCATAATAATTTTTTAAAGTGACATTTACTAATATTTTTTCATTGTCAAGATGAGCTGAAAATTGACTTTATATTTTCAAAAGAGTGACTGTTTAAATGATATTTGACCAACAGATTATATTGGAAAATGTTTAAAAATATCTGCCTATAATATAGAAAGACTGCCCCACTCTTTTTATAAATTGAACATAACAGGTACATTTTAAGTTCTTTAATAAGTGAAGATCAAACAGGATTTATTCCAGGTCGGTTCCTTGGTGAAAATGTTAGATTAATTTATGATTTTAATGAATTTTACTGAACAAAATGGGCGTCCAGCAATGTTTTTACTTATTGATTTTGCCACTGCTTTTGATTCTATTTCATGGCAATTTATGTCAAAGGTTTTAGAGTTTTTTAATTTTGATGAAGACATTAAGTCTTGGATAAAAAATTTCTACAATAACATTCAGTCTTGTGTCACTGTAAATGGCCATTTGTCTGACTGGTTCTTCATTCATAGAGGCTGTAGACAAGGTGATCCCCTATCACCGTATTTATTTATTCTCTGCGCAGAAATTCTGTCAATGCTAATCAAACAAAATAAAGACATTAAAGGTGTTAAGATAAATAATAAGGAATTTCTAATATCACAGTATGCAGATGATACTACATTAATTTTAGATGGTTCAGAAAAATCTTTAAATACCTCTATAAATGTTTTAAAATTTTATGCTAAAATATCTGGTCTGCATGTTAATATTGAAAAAACAAATGCAGTTTAGATCGGATCTAGGAAAAATAATAACATGGAACTATGTCCACAACTAAATTTAAAATGGGGAAAAATCCTTTAAACTCTTAGGGGTAATATTTACACTGAATTTGGATGAAATTATTAAAGTTAACTATAATTCAAAAATCGAAGAAATTAAAACTATTTCCTATTTGGTCAAAAAGAATTCTTACACCATTGGGGAAAAATACAGTAATTAAAACTTTAGCAATTAAACCATTTAATAATGGATCTTCCTAGTTCTACAGACAATTTGATTAAAGAGATACAAACCTTATTTTACATTTTCTTTTTGGAACAATAATCCTGATAAAATAAAAAGAAGTGTAATAACTCAAAATTATGAAGATGGGGGAATAAGAATGGTAGATCTTACATCCGTCTTACCAGCCTTAAAACTTACATGGCTAAGGAGACTTTACAATAGTAAAGGTAAATACTTATCTTTAGTTGAAGCAATGTGTCCTTTTATTAAATCATATGATAAATTTGGTTCTGATTTTGTAAAATATAAAATAAAGGACATCAAACATATTTTCTGGAAAGAAATTGGGTCTGGCTATGTTTCCTATATGGAATCTTTAAATATAAGGTCATGGAATAAATTTTTATCTCTACCTGTTTGGTACAATCATAAGTTTAAGGTAAGTGGAAAATCCTTCATTGATAAATCTTTTCTTAACAGAGGAATAATATTTATAAATGATTTTATGAATGAAAATGGCAGCTTTTATACAGGAATTTCAAAACAAATATTTCTTTACCACAAACTTTTTACAATATAATAATATCATACACTCTTTTAGATCATATTTAGATTCCTTAAGAATTTCCCATAATTCAATAAAAGAAGTAAAATCCATTACAACCTTTATTTATTAAGATGATGAATACATCAGTAAAGGGTTGCAGAATATTCTATGATACACTTGTATAATAAATCCACTAATATTGTTTCTAAAATCAAAATGGTTAAGAGATCTAACACCAATCATCTAGACTGGAAAAATATATACAAGTTACCTTTTAAAATTTTAAATGAAACTAAATTACAATGGTTTCAATATAGGATAAATCACAGAATATTAGACACTAATCAACTTTTGCTTAAAATTGGTTTACGACAAGATGACTTGTGTACTTTTTGTCACACAGCGAGTGAAACTATACCACACCTGTTTTTTTATCTGTAATTTTGTGAATATATTTTGGCAAACTTTAAAGACATGGCTGAACCAATCCTCCCCTGCGGTAAATGTTAATTGGTCTACAAATAAATCAGTGATAAACCAGATAATCATACTTGCTAATTACTATATATATCAGAGTAAGATCAAAATGACGGTACCTGATTTTTCAACTTTTAAAAAGCATTTCTTTTCCTATTTTAAAGCAGAACATTTGGTTGCTGTCCAAACTTTTAATCTAAATAAGTTTAATATAATTTGGGCCCCACTAGCATCACTTACACCGACACAGGACAGGTAGAATATTTGTTTACTTTATATATATGCGTTTAATTAACACATAACTTAATGTTGTGATTTTTTTTTAAATCGTGGTTCGCTTGATTTTTGGTTTGCTCCATCTTTTAAATGTTTTTTTTTTTTGTTCAACAAGCTAGATAAAAAAAAACATCCACCTGACACTCTTGAACCTTTATTTTTCTTTTTTTTCTTCAAGCTTTAAACATTCATATGATTATGTTAGAACTATGCATTTAACATGGTTTGAATGGTTTGCTTACAGGAAAATCAATGTTCATTTTAGATTTTACGTGCTCAAAAAAAAACATTACTATATCCATTTATGGTAAAATAGAGAATAGGTCAAATATTAACTATAAATTATAAAGAAGTTTCTGAAAATGTCTATAGGTTTGTTTTTATGCATTTAGAAAATACTATAATTATGTAATGTCCTTGTGAACTTATATGAATTTATATACTATTGTATGTCTTTGTGAATTTCAAGATATGTGATAATGTTTGTATGTGAAATTAGAAAATAAAGTTACAAATTAAAAAAAAAATAACAGGTACATTCTAAATGATATTTACTGAAATTTCGTTTGAATCCGGTGGTTGTTTATTGTTTATGCGAAGTAAATTATTAAATCAAAAAGAATTATGGCAAAATGAAAATTTATTTTGACTCTTACCTGTTAAATCACTATATACCTTTAGATGGGCAAAATGTCACTTTAAGCATTGAAATCAATTGACCCTTGACCTGATAAATTTCTAAGACTGACATAACCATCTTCCATTTAAACTATGTCCATTACCAATCCTCGGGAATTCATAATAAAAATTACAGAGCAGTGGGGTACAGTTAAATGTAGTTCATTTTAATATCATTTCCAAAACAAGTTGGATGCACGCTACATTTTTATCAGTTCGCATATTTAATTTCAAAGACATAAATATATGTTAATTTATTATTTAAATTTCAATTATCATAACTTATGTCATTCCATATGTCATGATATCAAAACGACCGGATGAATGATATTGTAAACTTGATGCAATCGCGAGGGCAAAGAGCTGAACAAAGCAGCCCCACCCCCCACCCCCCTACAACCCCACCCGGACACCCTCTGAATGAAGGTGTGGAGTTTATGCAGAATGCTACTGTTGCTCGGCAACCGTTCTTGCTTCTTATGTCATGGATTCATATGCACGTAGCAATAAAGACAGCTAACCATTTTGAAGGGCGAAGTCAGTTTGGACGTTATGGCGACGCTTTAGAGGAGTTAGACTGGTCCGTTGGTGCTATTTTAAAAGCTCTAGAACAGCTCGGTCATGGAGATAATACGCTTATTTATTTCACGTCGGATAATGGCGGCCATCTTGAAATTGGGACGGACGGGGGTTATATCGGATTCCTAAAAGGTATGTTATTTCCAGCAAAATGCATGTGTGATAATTGTTGTTTTTGAACTAATATTACTACAGGCTGTCACCATTTTTTTCTTTGGCTTCTGACAAGATCGAGACTTTCTTGAGGCTGTACGTACAAAACCTTAATTTGACTTTACTGCTTACCCGGTCAATACCTGTTCCTGTTTAAACAGATAAAACCTAGAACCAAATCCACATGTAAAGGTAGAAAGTTGCCTTATGATTAAAAAGTTTTTGAAATATTATAGTGTTCAATGTTTTCTTTAATCAGTTGTTGTAATGTCAGAATAAATGTCAAAAAAGATAAAAGGAAAGAAACGGGGGGCATTTTGCATAGTTAAATACAAAAAAAATTATTCTAATGGACTCAAGCACTTTTTGTTCAATATAGGTTAAGCATAGATGGCCCGTCCAATGGAGTTCAGCATTTGCTTCAGAATGTATAATAAGCTCATACTATCGGCAATATCTTGTCGTTCTGGTGATTTTTCCCTCGGAATACAATTTTAATGGGTAGTGCCAAAATGCCAAACTTGTTTTCCGTTTAATTGACATCAAGTAAAAATATTAACATCTTTTATATTTTATTAGCTTAGTTAATGAATATGTCAAATTGATGCCACCATTAAGTTAATTACATTTGTTTGTAAACATTTTCTATCACAGGAGGCAAGACACATGGTGCTCCAGATGGCGGGATTCGAGTACCAGGTATAGTTAAATGGCCGGGCGTCCTTCCACGTGGAAAGGTTACGGACGAACCCACTTCATTGATGGACATATACAATCTTGTCTCGACTGCAGTCGGGGCAAATTTACCGCCAGATAGAGAAATAGACGGAGAAGATATTTTACCTCTATTGAAAGGTGACGTTTCGGTGTCGCTGCGTGAATTCATGTTCCACTACTGCGGAAACAGGTTAGAATCGGCTAGATACAGGCCAAAAGGTGGTATGTGACATTTTAATTAACTTACATTTGTCTCTCTTAAAGTATATATTATTTAGTTACAGTATTTTATAACATAGTCAAGTTTTAGAGAGCGTTTTAATATTTAAGTTTAGGTAAAACATATGTGTTTCATTTAACTGATACATTGTAGGAGTCACGTGTAGACACGTTGTGATGACATATGTAGGGTCCGAAATAATTTCTGTCATTGCAAAACGAAATTAATCTCCAGTGCATTTTTAGAAAATCGTGTAACACTATGTATTCCTTATGAGAGAAAAGTTAAACAGAAAACGATTTATTTTGAAATGTATGATAACTCGTATGTTTTGGCGAAACCTGGTCTTAAAGTTCTCTCCAAAAGTCAGTTAAGGTTTTGGAACTAATTTCGTAATTTGTAAGAATTGCATGGTAATAAATGTTTCAACTTTGATTGACTTCTTCTAATTACAGGTTCAAAAACATGGAAACTGGTAACACATGAACCAAATTTAATCCCCGGATCAAAATTATGCCAGTTTGTCTGCAGTTGCAATTTAAAAATTCACTTAGCAACGCCTAAACTCTATGATATGACCTCTGACCCTGGTGAAACCACACCCATTGACAGCAACTCCAAACTGTACAGAAATATAACGCCCATTATACAAAATGCTATTTATAACCACAAAAATTCTATAAAACCAGTTGAAAGTCAGTTTACATGGGCAAAACTCGCGCCCAAACTAGCATGGCAACCATGTTGTAATGGACACTTTCCTTTCAACTGTGAATGCACTGATCCAAAATATTCGGAAAATTTCACTATGATTATGTAGGTATGTCAAACCATATTTTAACATTTATGGCTTTATGCTATACGTATTCAATTGATTGATATTCCTGATATTTATTGCGATATCTGTGAAAATAACAAAATAATACAAAAATAAATATACATTAATGTAACGATTAGTTTCTTATGTTTTTATCGTTAGCCAGGATGTCAATCAAGTGCATTGTGTAATCATATATTTTATAACTTCATAAATGATATGTAAATTAAACAAAATCACAATTTATTAAAATTTTAGCATAGACATGCTTCGAGTTTTCTGAAGCTAGCATATGGAACGCCGTGACTGTCTTATGTAATCAAAGTTTTTGTTATTTTGTGAAACGATGATATTATTTTGTCGTTTGAGCGTGTTAACATGTGCAATTTACATCATGTCTTGTCAAAGGAACATGCTGACTTGTACAAACAACATTTTAACTTGTCAAATGATTATGATGACATGTGCAGACAACATCCTAACTTGTCAAAGTATCGTGATGACTTGTGCAAACAACATGTTAACTTGTCAAAGTATAATGATGACTTGTGCAAATGACATGGTAACTTGTCAAAATGTAATGATGACTTGTGCAAACGACATGTTAACCTGTCGAATTATTGTGATGACATGTGCAAACAGCATGTTAACTTGTCAAAGTGTCATGATGACTTGTGCAAACGCCATGTTAACTTGTCAAAGTATAATGATGACTTGTGCAAACGACAAGTTAACTTGTCGAATTATCGTGATGACATGTGCAAACAGCATGTTAACTTGTCAAAGTATCATGATGACTTGTGCAAACAGCATGTTAACATGTCAAATTACCATGATGACTTGTGAAGACATCATGTGAACTTGTCAAAGAATCGTGATGACTTGTGCAAATGACATGTTATCTTGTATCATGATGACATGTCAAAACGTACTGTTAACTTGTCAAAGTATTATGATAACTTGTGCAAATACCATGCTAACATGTCAAAATTCCATGATGACATGTGTAAACAGCATGTTAACTTGTCAAATTATCGTTATGACATGTGCATACAGCATGTTAACTTGTCCAAGTATCATGATGACTTGTGCAAACGACATGTTAACTTGTCCAAGTGTAATGATGACTTGTACAAATGCCATGTTAACTTGTCAAAATTTCATGATGACATATGCAAACAGTATGTTAACTTGTCAAACCATCGTGATAACATGTGCAAACAACATGCTTACTTGTCCAAGTATCATGGTGACTTGTGAAAGCGACATGTTAACTTGTCAAAATTTCATGATGACAAGTGCAAACAGCATGTTAATTTGTCAAGGTATCGTGATGACTTGTGCAAATGCCATGTTATCTTGTCAAATTATCATGATGACTTGTACAAACAACATGTTAATTTGTCAAAGAATCGTGATGACTTGTGCAAAACACATGTTAACTTGTTAAGGTATTATGAGCATGTCATCACGATAATTCGACAAGTTAACATGCTGTTTGCACATGTCATCATGACATTTTGACAAGTTAACATGTCGTTTGCACAAGTCATCATGTTATTTTGACAAGTTAACATGTCGTTTGCACAAGTCATCATGATACTTTGACAAGATAACATGTTGTCTGCACATGTCATAATGATTATTTGACAAGTTAACATACTGTTTGGACAAGTCAGCATTGTCTTTAGACAAGATATGATGTAAATTGCACATGTTAATATGGTTAAATGACAAAATAATATCATCATTTCAGAAGATAACAAAAATATTGATAGCATAAGACAGTCACGGCGTTCCATACTAGCATCACAATAGAATGTATAGGTATAAAAAAGATAAAATAGTCACATGTCCTTTCGTTTGTACCATTCTCTATAAACTTTAACTAGAATTGTTCCATTGCGGTTTGCAATAATAATCGACCTTAATTTGAGGCTCTATTTAATTCCATAACATCATTGCTAAATCTGCTAGCAAAAATTACCACAATCCATAAATGTCGTACTCTCTCTCTCTACTGATTCCCCTTGGCGATAGATCTGTAGTGAAGTACCGGTTATACAGAAAAATGGCTACACAAATCTTATCATTCAGTTTTTAATCTTTATACATTGTATTTTGTTCTCTCGACTTCAATACCATCTTTGACATATTAATATCATCACGAACTTTGCCATTTAAATTGGCCATCACGTCTTTTCCAGAAGAAAAAAAACCCTAATAAAAACACTTCCGGTGTACAATTGTCGGCCCATTTTCCTCATATTCTGTTTTACTGACCCACATATCTTGAAAAATTGATAGCGAGGCTATAATTGAGCCTCCAATCCACACAGAGTACTTTCTTCCAGGCGGTGCTACGACCTTGACTATATTTTTTAGAGGAACCAAGCGTTTCAGATCTTGTTCTACTCTTTCTTTCATTCCTACAAAGAATTAAATAACATGATACTGATATTAGAGAATTAAAGAAGAAAAGATGATATAATTAAAGTTATATTTGAATTAATAATATTGCTGAAAATAATGAATTTTCTAGTTGGATTTATCGTTATGTGTTCGTTCCTTGTATCAGTGTATGCACCGCAAATTATTTAGTATATTTCCCTGTGAAAGTCTAAAGAGTTTTGCATTTATAAAGGCGCACCTGTCAGCTTCCGTCTTTAAAGGATTCGTGGACGTATGAGAACAAAATCGTTTGAATAAGATATGTATATTGCAGATTTTACTTATTTACCTGGGAACATAGTGGACCCTCCCGAGAGGATAATATTGACGTAATAATGTCTTCTAAGGTCAATGTCACATTTCATAATAGATTCATGTACCATGTTACTGAAACCAAACTGTTCTTTGCCTGAAAATATACATAAACACATGATAAGATATTTATCTATCAACATGTTAAGATGGGAAAATAAAAAATAGCTATAAGTTATTAATTTAGTGATTCAAATTTAAATATAAAACAATCCAGAACACTCGACATTTTATTTTGGTTATTTTTTATTAATAACACAATCTCATATACTAGGCTTTTCTTCTTCAATCCCTCTCGATATGGGCACGTTACGGAAATGCACCTTGAGGTAATGCCATCTTAAGTATCAAGGGTGGCTGCTGAGTATCTCGAGAGGGTGTGGCCTTACAAAGCGCCGTCTGGAGGAACGATGCATTGACTCGAGACAAAAATTTGCCGGTTGTATCATGCAAAGGTTTGGGAAGTCTTTGAACCATGGGACGAAGGAAAAGTCTTTGCGCCAAAAAAGACTGCACCGTGGTTCACAGAAAGGGACCGGCAATGTGCATATATTCTCTGGTGAGTATAAATAAACAAACGCTAGAACTCGGCTTTGTGTTACTGTTCGTTTGTGGCGTCCATTTTGGATACGATGAACGCGACAACTTATGATGATTTCGTAAGATCTACTCATACATTAATTACCTTGACCACCGTTTCAAAAAAGGTTACGAACCTAATAGAGTGTGATCGAATAACGCCTCAGCGCAACGAAATCTTTCACTCCCAATTACAATTTTCTGACCATCCGGAAGTTCATACGTCATATCATTTGCGGAAGTACATTCTGTCGTCTGCAATTCCTTCTGGAAGTCTAGTGCGACATATCCTAGTTTTTCTTTAATATCTCGGACAATTTCCATCTCGGCTGAAATAAAATTATGGTATAAAAACTAATTGTTACTCTGCAGTTTAGATTTGAATCTGAGAAGTAAATGTAAATGACCTTGACATTGTTTGACCAAATGTGAACAGCCGTGAATCATATCTACTTCATTGTAAAAGATTCGATTTTGGTATAATTATATACCCAGCAGGCACTCGACGTTGTTTCAACGTTGAAACAACGTTGAAATATGGTCGTGACGTTGTTCAACCAATATTCAACTATAAACGACCATACGGATATATAGCCAATGTATATACAACGTTGATTCAACGTTGTTTATGGTCGAAGTTTTACATTTAGTTTAATCATTATATAAACTTTTATACCACTAATTTTGTGTTATTATTCCTATATTGAATTTGTCTGTAAGTGATTTTTGTCAGGAAAATTTGCGTTACAATCTTTTTCCGTATATTCAAAATTAGTGCTGAAACTAAATAATTTTTCACTTTCTATTAACGCTTTAAATATTAATTGCTATGTTTTGTTGTTTGTTGTTTTATTTTTAGTTCTTTATGAATAATATTAATTAATAAATTGATATTAGTCAAAACTAACGCTGGTCAGGGGAAGTAATTGTTGCGTGTCTATGATTATCGTTCGTGCAAATGGTGGCACTGTTTGGAAAATTTAAAAACAACACGACTGGCAATTTATTTGGATTTCGGAGGTATTACCGTAATGTTTTACTTTAGTTTACTGATTATTTTCTAAAATATTATTATTTATTCTTAAAATTCTACTTTAATTTATTTTATGAAATAAATAAGAGATGAAAACACATGATTGAGTTGATTTGACACGTTTTCGCGACCTAATTGAAAGATGTACGTGGGATCGGTAGGCCTTGTAAGCATGAAGTTATTGATGTCCTTGGCAATTTATGATTTTACAAATCTTGTTTTACTTTAATTTATTTTTCATATTATTAAACAATTGTCTGTACTATATCCTAAGTAGAATTTAATCAATTATAAAATTGAAACCTATAAAGTAGTTCGGCCCACATAATTTACGCCCCAAGACGATTCGTCAATATATATAACTATGTTTATATTTTAGTGATAGTATAATACAGTGTTTATTAGTTTGAAAAAAATACAATATTATTAAGTTAAATAACAAATTTGAGTGTTAAACAGTTAAAGTTTAATAGTCGTAAATTTATGGGGAATAATAAATCTATTTCTATTTTATTATATATTATTTTATATTCTAGATCCTGGCCCTGGTTGAAATTTAGAGTATATTGCAGCTGTAGCCTGTATACCATAGATCCAACATGAAAAGGACTGTCAGGTTTGTTAAATTGAAATGTATTCTTATTAATTAATATATTTGAATTTCTTTACTATACAAAGTATTAATTTTTCAACTACTGGATATTTATCTTGTCTTAAAATATATTATTTTCGGAATATTCGTGTAACATTATTTATATAAAATTTACATGTTTGTTGATTTCAGGATGCTGCATTAAATGGTCTTAGCTAGAGCCTAGAATGTTAATTTCTTGGGAATATGCTGCAAGGAACTGAGGGGGAGCAGTTTTTCTTACCAATCATAGGTGAGACTTTTAAATACATGTGTAGCTTCTTTTTAAAAAGGTTTTGTTGTCTTATATACAGTATTTGCTGTCAATATTAACTTAGATATGTTTCAATTTCTATGCTGTTTTATGATGTAAATCTTAGAGAAAAGCATTTAAAGATAAAAACAAATCACTAAGTTGAATAATTATATGTATAATTTGAGATTGACCAAGTCACTTTTAACTACAAACTTCTTATTTTTATTTGCAGAAGCAGTAAGAGACAGCCAAAGAAGTACTCAAACACTTGACATGCCCAGAAAGATCTAGAAGAAAATATTGGAACAGATTGTAGTTTAATTGTTAAAACTATTAAAGTGAATTTTAGCTGGACTTGAACTGTATTTTTGAAATAAAATATCTGAAGTATTTAATATTGTCTTGATATTTTGTTAATCTTGGTTACTTTGCTTTACATCCAAAAATTAAAGTATGATGGGTTTTCAATGTTGAAATGACATTGAAACTTCAACGTTGTGCCAACGTTGAAGCTGCAACGTTGTGCCAACGTTGAAGCTGCAACGTTGTATCAACGTTGAAATTTCAACATTGTTTCAACTTTCAAATCCGAATATAAATCCAACCTTATTTCAACGTTGAAATCTGACCATAATTCAACGTTGAAACAACGTTGATGTGCCTGCTGGGTAACTTAATAGATGTCAATGAAAAATACATGGCAGAGCCTTGAATTTTGCTACTTTAAGGATGATACGAAAGTAAATAAGGTTTATTCTGCCAAATGTATATGTTTGTTGAGCTTTAAATAAGTTTGATCAAAACAAATAAGTAATTGATAACATAGAATTAAAGACTTTATGTTTGCGTTGATATTTTCAATAACACGTGATGACTAGTATTTATACCGGAAGTGTTGAAACTATATCCGCCTTTTTGTAGAAGTTTGGCTAAGTAGTGTGTCAGATCCCTCCCTGCAACGTCAGTTCTTAAAATGGCGTTAGGTATAGGATAAACTGAAATAAATCAAATAGTTTGTGTAGGAATACATCGAACATTATCAATTTATATTTAAACTTTGAAGAATACTTTTGGAATAGTTTTGAAAACTAATTGTACAAACCATGATAATCTTCTTTTGTTCGAAGTAAAATCAACATGACAATGATCGAATTTTAGTATTTGAATATAAGCTGATCCTGTGTTGGTTTACATGTCAACAGCGTCATCCTATTCACGTTATGTTCTTCAAAATTTAGGAAATAAAGCAGGAGGAAGGTAATGACTTAACTTGTCACATCTTTATCTTGATTAGCTTTAGTGAGAATGTACAGGTCTGGAAAACCATAAAAGCAATCAAGTCCTGCACATCCCAAAGCAAAAAAAAAAAAATATAAAATCATACCGTAATTACATAAGTTGTATAATTAATAACAGTTGCATGAGCTTAAAACTTTGGAAAATGAGATTTCCTCATACAATTACAGCAGCCGTGTTTGTAAATATGAACGTCATGATTATCCAATGAAAAGCTACGTTACAAACATGCAGCATTATAATAATTATATGGATATTATATGTTATTTGGGTTTTGGAGTGATATATTATACAAATATGGACTTTTTAGCTGTTGAATATGATGTGATATGTACTGAAAAAATTAATATTGACCGAGGCGATAGCCGAGGTCAATATTAATTTTTCAGTACATATCACATCATATTCAACAGGTAAAAAGTACATATCTGTTTTATTATATAACTTATAAATAGCTTTTATATGGCTTATCACATCTGCCATTGCATACAACGGAAATTATTATTTTTCAGCTTGTCTGCTGTTTCCATTATTTGGCCCTTTCCATTGGCATGCTACCCTGTAAACATGCAGTGGTTGGGCCAACAACGGAAAATCGTCATAGGAAAATCGTTGTTGGGCCATGGTTGACCCAACTCTAATTAACATGTACTATAAATGCAGTTGTTGGCCCAACGTCGAACCAACCATAAGTTAACGCCAGCGACATTTCTGCATTGGCCATATAACGATAAATATGTACTTTAAAACAGATGTTGGGCCAACGTTTGACCAACGATACATTTTCGTCAAATATATTACTGCACATGACCCAAAATTTATTTTTTTAAAGACAGATCTAGATATGCATGTAGATATTTTACTGTATATAAACAGTACACTACAATGAGTAAAGACTAAAGTTTATAAAGTTTTTTTGAAGCCATGTTCAATATTGTCACATTCAAGAAATACTCATATAAATTAAATGAGAAATGTAAAAAAATAATTACTTTTTGAGTCTAGAAATGACCAAAGCCCAGGCTATGCAGTAGTAGGGGATATGTATCAATAGATCTATAGAAATCTTGAAGATCTGATGTATAATCTAAAGCAATTATACATGTGCTGGAATAACCATAATAAACCTCCGGAATCTTCCACTCTGAACTCTAATTAACCTCTGGTTATGTTATCAATGAATGGAAATAGGATCATTTTGGCACTACCCATCCTTTCCCTCGCTTGATTTCGAAGCTGCGTGGACGTGTTTACAGATAGATCTAAATAAATTTGTATTAGACTGCAATTTCTCAACACTGAAAAATGTAAGTAGATCTAGAGTTTTTTACTTTAATCTTTTAAATAAACCCTTCTAATATAGTAATGTATTTAAACCTGCACGGAATTAGTGTTTTAAAACCTGTTATACTATCCACGTGACCAGGTCATGTGATTAATACAAAATGGCGGATTGGTAAAGGAAAATACTTTGATGTTTTCAGGTAAACAAGCCAGAATGAATTTGATTTTTGTAATGAAATTAAAACCATTTAATTATATCAGTGTTTATCAGCTTAAAATATGATATGTTTATAGTTTTACATCTGAATTTATTGTGATAACTGCAAAAAATTGCAAGTTAGTAAAAACTGACAAGCTACAATTAGCACTGCAGTGTTAAGCTCATACAATCTGTTCTGAGTATAAATAGGTAATTATGATTGATTATGAGTTATTTGCAAAATTCTGCTTTGTTACTAGACTTTTTAACAGTTACACCACTCATTGCAGTAGAGTGTATACGAAACTTTGTGTAAATTTAATTTGAAGTGTAACTTCGCATTAAACACAAATTACTTTACCCGACTGCAAAAATTGTTTTTATTTCATTTCAGACAGCAAATTTATGTCTAATTGGGAGAGCATTGTTCGCCATGTTATGTCTCACACTTTGTCTCAGGAAGTTGCCCTAGAATACAACTGGGTTGGAAAAGGCTCGAAAAAAACATTCGAAAAACTTAGACTTAAAAAAGTCATATTAGGTTTGTATTTTTACTTTTTCAAAGGTGATTTCACCGGTGCTAGAAAATTATTTTACACCGTGGGTGTAAGATGTGACTCTTGTGTTGTAAATGATCATCATAACTCTATTTGTATTTTGACAGAATTATGCCCCTTTTTAACTTAAAAATTTTAGGTTAAAATTTTTAATTATGTCAAATATCTCTGTTACTATTAAATCTATTGACTTGTAATTTAAAATATTTCTTTACTATCAAAGTCTTATCCCCTTAGCTCTATTTGCATTTTGACAGATTTATGTGCTTTTTTACTAGTAAATTATAATTAGTAGTGTATATTTAAATAAAATCAGTAAACTGTATAAATTTCAGATGCTGTAAGAGGAAGAAGACAGGGGTCTACTAATAATGAAATCGAGAAGACAATGAAGGAGTGCCTAAGATATGCCAAGGATAGGGAAGGCGGGCGGAGGAAGAGATTGACTAAAAAGTTGCAACAACAAAGAGAAGAAAATGAAAATGATATGTGAACAACATTTAGTAATAAATTGTAGTAATTAGTATATATTTTGTTCTTTTATGAAAACAAGGCATTGGGCCAACGAAGGGCCAATGTTTATTGTAGGAAACCAGTCAGTGGGCCAACGGGGGGCCAACAAGAAGAAGGGAAACCAGTTGTTGGGCCAACAGAGGGCCAACGATAGGAAGGAAAACCAGTCATTGGGCCAATGGAGGGCCAACGATAAGAGTAGGAAAGCAGTCGTTGGGCCAACCATATACCAACCGTTGGCCCAACGTTGCCCCAATTAGCAAATTGACATTGGGCCAACGTTGGCATTATGTGTTGGGCCAACAAAGCAAATGTAATTGGCCCAACGTTGGGCCAACTACTGTCTGCTATCTGGGTAATCCCTATTGTTCATAAAAATGTAAAACGGTAACTAAAATAGACTAATTTGACTCTTATGTCCACCCCACTCAACGTTTTTAGCATAAAATATAGAATAATAACAACAAACTTGGCGTGATGTCACGTCAAAGTCTCGCGTCTTTTAGGGATTTCCAGAAAATCTATTTTTAGAAGAAAAACCGGTGAATATACTCTGAAAATCTATTTTTAGGAAAAAAACAGTGAATATACTCTGATATTGACCTGTTATTTTTTACAAAAAGTTGCTTGTTAGCCAATCAGGGAAAGGCATTTCAAAGCTATTTATAGATTATATAATAAATGGATATATTACCTGCTAAGATATTTTATCTTGGCAGGTAATATATCCACATATATCACTCCAAAACCAAAATAATAATTTTATTACCCTTCCCCTGCCGAGTTTAGACGATGTTTTAAAAAATCATTGCTGTTTCAAATGAAACGTCGAAATAAGATTCCCTTTAGGGTACCTCTTCATCACAACATGACGTCACATAAGTACATGACGTAATTTTCCCGTACCTAACGAATGTAAACAAGAGAAAAGGAGTAGTCTATTGAACGCACTTTTTTGTAATTAATATCAAGCTTTCACAATGTCATATTTCTTTTTAATACTGATGGGAATATGTATCATTACTCTTCTTTGGTAAATATTTATCATTTGACAGTTAAAAAGTGCTTATAGATCGGAATTTACACCGCGTAAAATCGAACCGTACGCGCATCACCTCAGCGCATGTTGTTTACAACGTTGGGTACCCAACGGGGAAATTTAGTGTGTATATTACCCGTCTGGCTCGGTTATATCAATTTCTCTCGGGTGATCAATATCCAATCAAAAAGGCGGAAAAAATCTGGAAGGGTAATAAATATTATATGTTATTTTGGTTTTGGAGTGATATATGTGGATATATTACCTGTTAAGATATTATATCACCCGAGCCGTCAGGCGAGGGTGATATTTTATCTTGGCAGGTAATATATCCACATACATCACTCCAAAACCAAAATAATAATTTTATTACCCTTCCCCTGCCGAGTTTAGACGATTTAATCATTGCTGCTTCAAATGAAACGTCGAAATATGATTCCCTTTAGGATACCTCTTCGTCACAACATGACGTCACATAAATACATGACGTATTTTTCCCGTACCTTACGAAAGTAAACAAGAGAAAAGGAGTAGTCTATTGAACGCACTTTTTTGTAATTATTATCAAGCTTTCACAAGGTCATATTTGTTTTCGATACTGATGGTAATATGAATCATTACTCTACTTTGGTAAATATTGATCATTTGACAGTTAAAAAGTGCTTTTAAATCGGAATTTACACCGCGTAAAATCGAACCGTACGCGCATCATCTCAGCGCATGTTGTTTACAACGTTGGGTACCAAACGGGGAAATTCAGTGTGTATATTACCCGTCTGGCTCGGTTATATCAATTTCTTTCGGGTGATCAATATCCAATCAAAAAGGCGGAAAAAATCTGGAAGGGTAATAAATATATATATATATTTTTTTTTTTTGGGGGGGGGGGGGATTGTTTAAATTAACTTACTGCCTTCAACAGGAACAATATGAGTGACGCCATCACCAGAATCTATTACGACACCAGCATGCCTACCTGATGCAAATATTGTAAGTACTGCCTGGATACTCACGTAAAATGCTGGGGTGTTGAATTTCTCAAACATTATCTGTAAAATAAGTATGACTGTATAAAACAAAATAAGCCGCTAGATTACATGACTTTAAACCACTATTTGACATGGTCTTTTATCTTTTTGCAAACGCATGTTATATAATTACTTATATTATTATACCCCCGCACAACGAAGTTGTAAGGGGGATATACTGGAATCAGCTTGTCCGTCCGGACGTCTCCCCGCCCGGCCGTCCGTCGGTTTTTCCTTGTCCGCCAAATAACTTAAGATTCCTTTGACCCACAGTCTTCATATTTAGCATGCAGGTTAGTCATGACTAGAAGATGATCCCTATTGATTTTGAGGTTGCTGGGTCAAAGGTCAAGGTCACAGGGGCCTTGAATTAAAAAGCTTGTCCGCCCAAAAACTTAAGATTTCATTGACCCATAGTCTTCATATTTGGCATGCAGGTTAGTCTTGACTAGTAGATGACCCCTATTTATTTTGAGGTAATTGGCAGTCAAAGGTCAAGGTCACAGGGGT